>NC_039245.1:16777927-16820427 GCF_003368295.1 Carassius auratus | reverse complement strand
CTCTTTTCTTATTGTCAATAGCTATCATGCCCGTTTTTCTAGATAAAAGTCTCACATCAGAAAAACATTTAGAATTACCTTTTTGGATGTTGTTGTCTAGTTGAGAAACACTGCTGTAGATAAGCATCTAAATATCTTGATGCATAATTAAATTAGAAAACTACGGACAAACATAGCATTAGGCAAACTAATGTTTAAAAGGTTGAAGGTCATGAGTCCAACTGAAGCTGTGACTAAACTAAAACATTAATCACCATGATGGTGACTATCAAACAGAAATAGTTGTAGCAAAAATATTATGGATAAACAGCCATTGGAGAAGAGGCAGCCATTGCAGGAGAGACAGCAATTGGAGAAATTGCATCCATCGGAGAAGTGGCATCCTTAGGGGAAGCGGCATCCATCGTAGAAAGTCTCATCGGTCTTTTTGAATATTTGGGCCCATTTCTTTTATTATAAGCCATAAATGAAATAATGTTTTGAGGGTTGTACTTTAATACCTACTGTAAAAACCTCAATATATCCCAGTATTCTAGACAAAATGTAAATAAAAAAATAAACAGTAAGTTAATATATCTAGTAGTGCTAATTACAAATGCATTTCAACCGTACCTTTGAATGTAACCATAAATCGACACATGTGAAATGTTAAAAAATTTATTTAAATAAAATCAAATGTACCCAAAAAAAAAGTTTCTTCTGCATTTTCCTATTAAACTCTTTACAGTTTCATACAGTCATTGGACAGTAATGATTCTATGCATGAGTTTACTGATAATAGGACAAAAGGAAGAATACATTTTGACACATCCGGTTTAAACAGCTTTTGTGTCTGTACAGACTTGAGAAGGATCCCAGGATCAAGTGAGTGGTCGATTAATGGCGTCCCGGATCACATCGGAGGTTTATTTGTTTGTTCCTAGCATTTTGTTTTACAATCGAGGCACAGTAATGAAGAGTTCACAGAGAAACATTTGTTGAATGATGAAGCAGCTAGTTGTATAGATCTGACAGCTGCATCACAGAACGTAAGTAAATGATTTAATAATGCTTGCTTTGTAAATTATAAAGTTCCCTTTTGAGCATTCACTCTACATTGTGAATCATTCACATGGGAACTCATGAAAATCCTGAAACCTTATAGGATAATGCCAGCACAAAAAGATGGCCAGTTGTTGCTAATTATGCAAATTTCATGCAAATACTGACAAGCCTGTGGGCAGTATATGATGTAAGTAAGAGCTGCCAGCTTGCTGTCTCAAAGAGGAAGTTTACTCTCTTTCCGGATGTCCACGAGCAGGTGGTGAAGTCGTGGTTAGCACCCCAGCAGCCCCACAGCTATGTGCCCTTCCTCGGCCTCTACAAAAGGTGCAAATAGTATCTGACACAGTAAATACAGATAGCATCTAACTACTATTTACACAGTGCAAAAAATATATTGCTGTTCTCACTTGCATTGCATGCAATCTATCGCATACAGTGTAAAAACCACTGACTTAAAAAAAAAAGTCATGTCATGGCATGACACCTTTAAATAATCATATTTGCAAAATTGTATTATTCAGATTCAGACAATGATAATGACACATTATACATTTCTTCTCTGCTAAACAAACACAAACATTATTTTGTTTTCTTTCGGTTGTGATTTCAGTCTCTGACATGTTTGTGTTTTTGGGTGTGGATGGAGGAGATGATTGTTACTTTTCCTCGTCTCCACCCTTTCTACAGCCCAACTATTGTTTAACAGAGACTTTAGAAATGACTGTGCACTTGTGAATTCACATTATTTATGTTATGAAAGACATATCTTAATATGAAGGATTATATGAGCAGAAAAGACGGATTGTGTAATGATCCAAATGAAACAAAGCAAAGCGCCGCCTTAGACATTTTTGGCACAATAATGTTGATGGACTTGATTATCTTGTGTGTCCCGCATTCTTTAGACACCCATGATGAGCCTTGAATCTCCTCCTTAGGAGGAAGCAAGAGGGTGAAACTCATGAAAGCAGGTCAAGGAAACATTTGACCTAAAAAGAAAGAACATACAGAATTATACGTGTGTGTGTATGTATGTATGTATGTGTATATATATATATATATATATATGTATATATATATATATATATATATATATATATATATATATATATATATATATATATATATATATACAGACATTTATATTTCAATAGGCCATTTCTTATTTTAATTAAGTTTGACATGCAGCAAAAAAAATAAATGGATAAAAAAATGATAAAATAAAACTACAATAAAAACAAAGAAAATTATATAAAAAGAGAATTAAAAACATAAATTAAATCTACAATAGTATCTACAGGTCTGGTGTAATGGTGCTCTGGTAGTGAAGCGCTGCAGTAACCTCAGCACACTGGTATCTCATTTCTTTTGCTGCTCTGTGATTATCTCAGTATGGTCAGAAATGAGCCGCGCTGATAATAGCAGCCCTGCAGAGACACACAGATGGAGCACTGACTGCAAACATGTATAGCTGCTCAGAATATCCCTACTGCCTCTGGGGGAAAAATACTTTCTTCAGTCATTTCTTTTATACATACAGATATATAATCCAATTTAATATCTGTCAATCAAGAGGAAAAAAAAATTAACATATTAGATCCATTTAATATCTCAGTTCTCTATATGCATTAAGATGTTGATGTTTGCAGTGTCTCCGGTTTTAGATAAAAAAAGAGGAGATAAAAAGACTCATAATAATCTCACGCATCTCCCCTAGATAGTTAGAAGAGATCTCAACAATGTCTCAAACTTTGCTCTTTTATCTCAATATGAACTCAGATGATCTGAACTGTTCTCCATTTTTATTTTACAGACAGCTAATGACTCATTTGTATCTGTTTCATGTTTCCTTAATTCAATTCAAGCTTATTTGTATATCACTTTTTTACAATACAAATCGTTGCAAAGCAGCTTTACAGAAAATTAAGTTTCTACAATATTTAGTCGTAGCTTATTAGTGGTCAATTTATGTCCATATGGCAGAAATGTATGAAAGATAAATAAAAGACGTGATCAGACAGATGATCACTATTAACAGCAATTATTATATGATGCAAACAAACGTATAGCAAAATTAGTTGTAAATACAGTTAATAGCAATAAGCAGTGGTGGACGAAGGTGGAGTAAAAGTACAGATACGTATAATAAAATATTACTCTAGTAAAAGTAGTCCTTTTTCAATTTTACTCAAGTGAATGTACAAAAGTACTCAATTTTTTATGTACTTAAGTAAAAAAGTACTGAAAGATAGATGTTTGCAATTTTATATAGTTTAATTTAATTTTATATTAGCACATTTTTTTTTTTATAATCCTACTGCTCAAAATACCTGGGATTGTTTCCAAAATAACCACTATATGGAGTCAAGATATATTTTTGTTGTTGATATGGACTACGCTGACGAGAGTAATGTTGACTGTGAAGCTTACACTGTGATGTACCTGAGAGAAAACAGAGATGACCATCTGATTTTCACCAGTAAGAACAAAGTATTTTAAAGTTTGTTGTTTTACAGAACATCACAGTTATATATGACATGATAATAAGGCCTGAAGATTTTAAGGAAAATATAATTATATTTTTTATAATTATATAAACCTTGTCTGGGGTGTTAAAACACCCCTGGCCAAACGGGTTGAATCTCTTCCCCTCTTATATATATATATAGGTGGTTGAAAAAAAATATTTGGACATTATTAATAAAAACTACCTCAAGTTAGCACCAGCAAGCTTGTTAGCTAGACAGTTAGCATCAGCTAACAATATATACTTATATTCAGCACGGTTATGAATAACGTCCTTAATAACAATGGATGAAAAGTTTAGAGCTCTACTGATGATTAATACTAGAGTGTGTCCACCTTTGTGTGTGGGTCCATGTACATGCTGAATCAACAGGAAAAAAAAGCCTCAAGTCCAAATATTCATTTATCACCAATTAACTGTTTGACAAACACTTCCTGCTTCAATGTCCAGATCTGAATTAAAAAAAATCTCAAACATGCTCCGATGTCCCGATCTGAATCAACCGAGTCTCGAACAGGCTCCGAAGTGCCGATCTGAATCAACCGAGTCTCGAACATGCTCCGAAGTGCCGATCTGAATCAACCGAGTCTCGAACAGGCTCCGAATTGCCGATCTGAATCAACGGAGTCGCGAACAGGCTCCGAATTGCCGATCTGAATCAACCGAGTCGCGAACAGGCTCTGAAGTGACGATCCGAATCAACCGAGTCGCAAACAGGCTCCGAAGTCCCGATCCGAATCAACCGAGTCGCGAACAGGCTCCGAAGTCCCGACCCGAATCAACCGAGTCGCGAACATGCTCCGAAGTGCCGATCCGAATCAACCGAGTCGCGAACATGCTCCGAAGTCCCGATCCGAATCAACCGAGTCGCGAACATGCTCCGAAGTCCCGATCTGAATCAACCGAGTCGCGAACATGCTCCGAAGTGCCGATCTGAATCAACCGAGTCGCGAACATGCTCCGAAGTGCCGATCTGAATCAACCGAGTCGCGAAAAGGCTCCAAAGTGCCGATCTGAATCAACCGAGTCGCGAACATGCTCCGAAGTGCCGATCTGAATATCAATATGCTAGCTTGATAGTGAGTACTAAAATACATCTTGTTTGTTTATCTTCATGTAAAGTTATTTTTATTATGTGATTCTGACATGATGTCACTACATGCACTGTGCTCCTTCCTCTCCGCTCGTCTCAGGTAAATAATGCGTCTTCCAGCTCAGTGGTCGGAGTTGCGCGTTCATGTGTTTTGGGGGCGTGGCTTTGGAAGGAGCCCAGAAGGGAGGGGGTGGAGTGAATGGAAATAATGAGCTGTCTTTTAAAACAGTCGTGAGAGGTCTACAGACACTCGATTTTTATTTTCAGAGTTTTATTTTTCTTTTTCAGAGTACTTACATTTTAATTATGTATTGATATATAAATAAAGTTTAAACAAATTTGGGAAAAAAGTTTTTTATACATTTACCTACCCTGCTTTATAAATTAATATTCAGATGTTATGGTCTCCGTAGTCGTGCCTCCAAGCAGGATAGCGGTGTAAAGTTAATCCATTCTCATTTTACTTTCCCCATGGCGATTATGTGTTGCGCTATTACACCCCACAATACAGCAACGGTTGAAAATGGTTAAAATAGATTTTTAATTAATCAAATTAAGACACACTGATGAGAGGGAGTATGTCTAAACACTGCACAGTAGTCCGAGTGGCAGTAAAGGAGGCAGTCAATGTGGCGGCCACGACAAGTAATGACGTCAAGACGCCCAATCCCTATTATAGGGAGTAACGATATGTTTTATGAAATGTAGTGAAGTTAAAAGTACGATCTTATGCTTTGGAATGTAGTTAAGTAAAAGTAAAAGTTACTCAAAATAAAACTACTCCAGTAAAGTACAGATACTTGAAAAATGTACTCCGTTACTGTCCACCACTGGTAATAAGTAATAACAGTTGGGAGTTTGGTGCCTTGCTCAAGGGCACCTCAGTCGTGGGATTGCAGACCCAAAACTCGAACACACAACCTTCGAGTCTCGGGCCGACAATACCAGCCCAAGACTCAGGGTGAAACTCGGGCCAGAGGACCAATAATTTGGCCCTTGGATGACCAAATTATTGGTCATCCAAACTTTTACATTAACACACTCTGTTAGCTTAGATAATTTAGAAGTTTCATCTGGTCTTGTTGAGATATATAGCTGAGTATCATCAGCATAACAGTGGAAGCTAATTCCGTATTTTCTAATAATATTACCAAGAGGCAACATGTATATTGAAAATAGCAGAGGACCTAGGACAGATCCTTGTGGCACTCCATATTTTACAGGTGATGAATGAGATTACTCTCCTTTTACACAAAGTGGTAGCGATTAGTCAGGTAGGATGTAAACCATCTTAGAGCCTGCACTTGAAAACCTGTATAGTTTTGTAATTGATCTATGAGTATGTCATGATCTATGGTGTGGAATACAAGTGCAGATTCTGTGCTATGGTGGGGCCTGAAACCTGACTGAAATTCTTCATACAGATATTAAGCTCAATTGAGCAGACAATTTTTCCCCCCAAAATTTTAGACATAAATGGAAAATTTGAAATGGGCTTATAATTTGACAGTTCGCTAGGATATAGTTGTGGTTTCTTAATAAGAGGCTTAATAACCACCAACTTGAATGGTTTTGGGTCGTGACCTAAAGATAATGAGTTAATAATGTTGAGCAGCGGTTCTTCTGCTACAGGTAACTAACTCTTTCAGAAATTTAGTAGTTACAGGATTTAACAAACATGTTGTTGTTTTAGATACAGTGATAAGTTTATTTAGCTCTTCCTGTCCTATATATGTAAAGCAGTGCAGTTTATCTTTGGGTGCGATGAATAAATCTGAGTATTAGATTCTGTACAATCTACATTTGTTATTGTATTTCTGATGCTATCCATTTCATTAGTGAAGAAATTAATAAAGTCATTATTATTAAACTTTGAGTTAATATTTAGATCGGGTGGCATCTCATTATTCGTTACTCTAGCCACTAAATTAATCATCTTTTTAGTCATTCCTATCCTTAGGAATTTTAGAAGAAGCATCTGAGGCCAAGTTGACTTTATTTAAACTAACCAGGTATAGCAACTGGAGTTATGGTTTGAGTGAAGCTGAAATTGGTGTGAGGTTCAGGGAGAGCAATGTGCCCAGAGAGACCACACAATAGAGACTGTTTCTTGCAATTCGGGGAAAATGAAAGGACTTCTTAAAATGTCTAAACCTGCATAATTAAATGACCTCTCTGAAGTTCACGACTGTGGAGGAGATCAGACATAAGGCAGACAGCAAACATTGAATATGAGAGCCGCAGTACATATTACTGTCAAGTAGAATAAACTGTGTTATTTATGTCAGATTGGGATGGGGGGAGGGGGATCCACTGAAAAAAAAAGAAAATAAAGAAAAAAAATCTGAGAGGCAAAAAAGATGACTGATGTCACAAGATGTTTAGATTTATTTTCAATTTGTTTATGAGTATATTTTGTATTACTGCTTTAAGTATAAAAATACAATATTCACTCATATTAAAGACAATCTAGAAATTATAAATATCTTATGCAGTCTTCTCTGCACGCTTATCTAGCTTTAAGGAAATTTAGATGTTTTATGTGAACATGACATTAAAAGCTAGATGGGAAGCCATTTTTGCAATTTACAGACTAACGTAATAATACATTAAGAGATGTGATATATGCAGGGGTACAGCAACCATTGCAATATAGCAAACTAAAAAACCACCTTCGCTTTTTTAAATTATCCGTTGTTTTAAGAATTTTTTTAAAAGAAAGAAAAAAATACACTTCCATGCTAAAGATTCAGAGTTAGTAACATTTTGTTTGAAAGGAATTAATACTTTTATTTATTAAGGATAGACTAAATTGATCAAAAGAGACCGTGAAGGCACATTTCTATTTTCAAATGCTTTTAAACTTTACATTTATGAAAGATTTTAACATTGACAATAATACGTGTTTCTTGAGCAGCAAAGCATCATATCAGAATGATTTCTGAAGGATCATGTGACACTGAAGACTGGATTAATTATGTTGAAAATTCAGCTTTGATCACAGGAATAAATAACATTTTACAATATATTCACATAGAAAATTTTTGGACAAATAAATCATAAATCCAGCCTTGGTGAGCAGAAGAGACTTCTTTACTGTCGTTCTTACACCACTGATTCATCCATATTCTGAACTGTAGGTTTGACAGAACAGACAATGCTGAATTTTGTAAAAAAAAAAAGAAAAAAAAAAGAAACTTTACTGTGTTCCAGCATTTCACCTTCCAACAAAAACCAGTAAAAATTAATAATAAATAAACAGAGAACTGTTGTGTTGTATAAAAGATACCCAACTTCATTCTAAAAAGAAAAGAAAACTTCAGATATAATAATTAACAGGCAGATCAGAGGTCAGCTTTAAAAACAGGCACCTTAGAAGACGTGATCTGAGATTCAGCTTTAAAACAGTTTGGGATAAATTTGTTCTGATCTTGTGACTTTCTTCTTCACTAATAATGTACTCAAAATCAACGTCAAGAGAACACGAAACCAAACCTGAAGTGGAAACCAAGACGAATGGTCAATAATTTGTTCAGTATCATATTTATGCTTAATATCTATGCTTAACTGAGATTACTAATAAACATAAATGATAAACATCTCTGATTGAGCAGGTCTTCAGTCGTTCGTTTTCTCAAAGGACTCCTAAACTGACCAACTAAAACAGTCTGATTTCGAGTTAAAACAAGTAGGATCCAAACAAAGAGAAGCACCAAAACAGTCATTTTGACTCTAAACTTATTCTGATTATCCCAGAGTGGCTGCATTTCCAGTTGTCAACATTCAGTAATTGCGGATGCTAAAAAACCCAACGCTGGTGGGTGACTCTTTTACCGTTACAGTGACCAGGTTTGCAGTGACGTCGGTGACAAATACATGTTCGATCAGGCTCCGCGTCGGCTTCCAGTCCTGGCCTGCCTGCACCGAGATGGCCAAGTCACGGTTGTTGCTTGGAAATGAGGAATCATGGTCAGAATCTGAGCTGCTCCCCTCTTCACCAGTGCTCAACTCGCTCAGGATCTTGCTTGGTTTCCCGGCATCTTTGTATGAGGATCTATCCGGCACTGGTTGGTCTCGGCCATCGGATGTTGGAACCAGTATATTGTCCACCCTACCTTGATTCTTCTTCCCGAGTTTTTCGGACAAATAGTCCGCTTTGGATTTATCCCGTTGCGGACTCTTTAGGACTTGTTGATTGGTTGGGAACTTACTTGGGGTATTGGGCGCAGGACTATGCTCGCATCTTGGGTTAAACCCAGAGCTTTTTTTACCAGGGTTGGGGGCACCCTTCAAATACGAATCATCATTTGCGGAGCTCCCGTTACCCTGTGCTGTTTTGTTGATGCTCTGTAGGTTGAGAGCTTGAAGGCTGGTGGGAGTTTTAAGAGAGGAAAATGAGCTCGATGGGGATTTCTGGAGAGATCCTGATCTTTGAAGTAGAGTCTGATCCGAGGCCTTCAAAACATTTGGAGAGAGTTTAGGACATGTCTGTCCATTGCTGCTGTGAATATTCAACACAGCAACTCCCGGAGATTTGCACGTGGGCGTACTGGGATCGATGTCTCCGCTGCTCATATCTGAGACCGAGAGCTTGAAATCCGAAGCAGTTTTGGATTGCGGCGGCCGACTTAACACAGTGGGTGATGAGGTCGATCCGACGGAGCGTCCAAGGGAACTTAAGGAGCTCTTCTGGGTAAAAGATCCTCTATTTTGAAGTGCCAACGGCTCCCTTCCAGAGATTCGGTTCAACCCAGTGTAGGTAAAGCTTGCAGGCATGAGCGGTTTCTTTATGCTCCCTCGAAGCTCAGAGTGTCTGGACATGGGCTTGAGAAACTTCCGAGGACCTTTGGCCTGACGCTGCGCCTTCAGCTCCGGAGGAAGTGCTTTCCTCCCTCGCTTCTTCTTCGGCGGTCCTGGCTTGGCTACCAGGATCTGTGCTTTCTTCTGAGGGACCGGGTGATGCTCTCGTGGATGAGGGCTCAGTTTTGGATTTCTGTCATTGTCGTCTTCTTCATCGTCATCATCTGAAGAAGAGGAAGAAGATGAGGAAGATGACGAAGAACCAGAAGATGAGGACGATGAGGACGAGCTGCTTGATTTGGACACCACTGGAATGATTTCCTGAGAGATGAACATATAGAAAATGATGAGAACATATTGTTGTGTGGTGCAAATTGGGTTTTTCAGTAGATCTGGTGCATTTTTTGAGGCATACTTACCAATATTTTTCTGGGTCGTCCACGGGGACGTTTCCCCTTTTTGCTGATCAAGAGCTCCCGCTCCTGCTCCCTAAGAATGGACAAAATGTAAAAAAAAAAAAAAAAAACATGATTAGTAATACATATTCATTTCAGTTGAGTAGATCATACAGTCTTTGCTATCATTCAATTTTATTATATATATGACCATTATTTCAGTATTAAAAGCCATTAGTCAAAGGGAATTTTTATTAAACAGCATATCTTATAAACAAGAGTCAAAGTGCTTCACATAAAGAGGATTTAGATTACAAAATAATCATAAACCAAAGCAAAAAGAAACAGAAAAAAAAACATTCAAATATATTTAAATAAAAAAAAGTTCATTTGAAAAAAAAGTATATATATTATAAAAACAAAACAAATATGCTTTTAACAGACTTGAGGGAAAAATAAGCCCAATTGTGAAATTCAGTTCCTGTTTTTAGATATTTAAGCCTCCACACTTCCTGTTCTTTCTCCCTACTTCCTCATATCACTTTCTTTGTTTTTAGCAGATACAGTATGTTAACAAAAAGTGGTGTTTCCCAAAAAGAAAAAACATAATTTGTTCTCCAGACTTTAATGATTTCTAAAAATAAAGAAATTTTTCCTTTGCGAACGTAAAATCGGGAGAAAAATTCCCATGTACTTACATTGAAGGATGGATTCCGAGCCATATATCGAAAAATATTCTACAGAAAATGTAAATATAATTTTTTTTTTAAGTAGCATGTTAAGTGTCCACACATGGTTTTGTTTCTCACGTGATCCAATTCTGTTTCACACCCAGCCTTCATAAACTGTGAAACCAAATGTGAAATGCTAACTGAAGACTCTAAAACTAGAAAATGTTAATGATGTTTGATTTCCAGTCAGGCTGCAGAGGAACTCGTGAGCATGGACACATCTGCAACCCTCGAATGGCCCTGTAAAAGGAGCCCCATTGATGCCCTCCCAAGCGGTGCAGCCCATATTGTTTGCACATGGGGAAGGGGGTGTTGCTCTCACATAAAGCCCTGCTCAACCAATGGGAGAAACCTCTTACCTCTTGTTAAACGCAGCCAATAGTCTCGGGTCAAGAAGGTTTTCCTGAGGTTCCCAACTGTTGTGTCTGCAACATAGACACTGGCTTCTTTAGCATGTGAGTAGATGGCACATAACTTGCTCATGTTTTTCATTTAGCATGTACAATGGAAAGACTTTAAGTAGGATTATTTCTTTTAAGTTTTTAAAGTATTAAAAATAATGTTTTTAAAGTACATATAATTCATACAGTCTTGCAATTAATATGAATCATATGCACATAAAAAAACTGCATGGATTATAGTTGAAAACACAGCAGGTCACTTCACAAGACTAAATCAACATAAAGCATGCAAAACAAGCTATTTGTGTACCACCCCTTAAGTATCATTTGGATAACAATTTTGCATCTGCTACTGTAAATTTAAACAGAAGGGATGATGAATAGAACTGGACTTCAGACGCAGTCTGGTTGGCATTATTATAGCAGAGAGAAAAC
The DNA here is from genome assembly GCF_003368295.1 of Carassius auratus. Lineage (NCBI taxonomy): Eukaryota > Metazoa > Chordata > Actinopteri > Cypriniformes > Cyprinidae > Carassius > Carassius auratus. The sequence goes on along the minus strand of NC_039245.1, from coordinate 16,809,001 downwards.
AAAGATGAGATGACGGTTTACTTAAAAGGGCTCTTCAAAGAGTATGTAACGTCTGGATTTCATTTAACGCAAAAAAAGAAGTTATCTATCAAAACTTCCTTAACCTGACATTACTCAAAATCAACATGAACAGTATTCATTCTTCTTCCATAACTTCTACTGCATAGTTCATGGGAAAATAATGTACAAGGCTTGATTTTATCTAACAGGAACTGACAAGCATTTTTAAACATTGTGCATTATTTTTTTCTTGCAATTGTGACTTTTTTTGTTTTTGTTTACATCTTGGAATGCTGACATTTTCTTGGAATTATGAGTTGAATATTCCACACCTTTGTTTATTCCTCTTCTGCCACAGGATGAAACAAAGGTAATTGTAACTTTTTCTTTCAATTCCAAATTTTTTTCTCCCATAAAATGTCATCTCATAATTTTGGCTCCCTTTCTAAGAATTCCAAATTAACATCTTGCAATTGTACTTTTCTGAATTGTGAGATAAAAAGATGCGTTACGAACCTTACTTACATTCTTACATGAAATATATCACATGTTAAACAACAAGACATCACCTCTCATCCCTCATTTCACATATCTAGAGCATATTAAACATTGTCCCTGGGGTCCCGTAAGTTTATGATTTTGATTTAACAAGTTATAATAACCAATAAGAAATAGATGTGAGTTGTAAATAATCAATGAAGCAGATGGAAGCGCACGCGGTAGGAGTGGTTCGTGTGATTGACAGCTCAAGTGCCCATAGAAGGGGCAAACAGGGGGCGACAATGTAACAGAGAGCAAGAGAGGGGGCATTAAGTAGGGCAGCTGGAGTTTTTAATGGAGAAAAGAAACAGTAAAAACACCACGCGCTGCGTGTTCTACAAACTGCTTACGGTACAAACGAAGAGATTGTTACAAAGTAACAAAAGCGTTCTAAAACTGATACAGTGTAACAGGTTTTGTAACAGCTGACCGAACATTAGGCGACCCCTGAAGCCAATACATGATGTTTATCACCGGGAAAAAAACACATAACAAAAACACAAAAATATTTTTCGGTTTGTTAAAGATAAGTTTCTGTCGATCTTATTTCGCCAGCCGCGAACGGATAGTCGAACAAAAACAACTTGATGAAAATACACAGCAAAAGCAACTTGTGCTACTTTTGACAAGACAAAGAGAAATGCAGAAAAGGAGGCAAGGGCGAGGTAATCAAGCGGAGAACAGTGCACGAATTCACGCGTGGACGCGAAACTACACGCGCAACACGCTGTTGTTGTTGTTTTCATTGTTTCTCTCCCTCTCTCCCTTCCTCGAGATGCACATTCAAGCTGGTTTACTGGGGAATCGCGCTGCGTGGGCAAAGTACTGTTCTATATGATGCACAAATATACACTCTATAGTCAACATACACATACACACACATAAAAAAGGCAGTGTATGTATTAGTTCTCACTCACTTGGACGACCATCCTCTCCACTTGACCAGATACTCCACTTTACCCTGTGGAAATCAAACACGCGTTGAGGATCGCACACGCATTCGGATTCACATGTGTGTGTGTTTCTGTGCGCGCGATTGTTACCTTCTTTATGCGTTTGTTGAGGATACACTCGGCATCAAAGACCTGCTCTCCGACGGCGCTCAGCTCCTCCATGGCTCTTCTCATCTCATTCTCATCTCCTCCTTCTCTGTGAACGGGAGCGCGGAGCAGGACAGAAGGGGGCGGATACGCAAACGCGCAGCGCTCGCACTGGCCCTCCGAGGACACCGTCCGCGTGACGTCACATATTTTTAATAAGCCTGTGAATTTTTGGTGAACAGCACATTGATATGAAATGATACATATTAATACGAATTTGTTGTAAGCGTATCATTTTAAAAGAGTATACAAATATAAATGGTTTCACGGAATTTACAAACCAAAGTAAAAGTAAACTGTTTTTGATTCTAGAATTAAAGGCATTTTTATTATTCAGTTACCATTATGTAACCTTCATGTAACTTTATTAATATCCATATTAACATTACATTGTGATTTTAATTTATATAATTTATATGCAATTAACTTTATATTATTATATTTTAGTTTGAGGTTTGTTTTTAATTTCATTTCAATTGTTCCAAAAGTTTGGGATCAGTAAGAATTTCATGTTTTTTAAGAAGTTTCTTATGTTCATCAAGACTGCATTTATTTGATCGAAAAACACAGTAAAAGTAGTAATATATATATATTTAAAATACAATTTAAAATATAATAATAATAATTATAATAATAATAACTATATAGACTTCTATCAAATAAACAAAAATGACAAAAAAAATCAAAATCAAAAACATTTTATAAAATGTTAACTAAAATAAAAAGGAAAACATAAAAAGAAAAGCTGATTCAAAATATTAATACCATCAATAATAGTGTTTTTGATTCTAAGATGTTTTACAGTGATTTTATTTTTATGAAATAAACTATATTAATTACTATTATATACTGCTTACTGCTTACTTTAAAAATAGTAAACAAGCCATTATGCAAAATAAAACTATAAATATTAAATGGAAGAATAATTGTAAAATGACCTCATGTTGCATGTTTAATTCAGCAAGTGCTGAATTTAATTGAGCATTTTTAGTCAAATGTATTTAAAGATGACTAACTTTTGAGAGTTCAGTCAACTAACGAGAAAAGAAAAATGTGTTGACTTATTTAAAACTAGTCTGGTTCAAACATTACATTAGAAATGTTCTGCTGGATCCTGAACAGAAGATCATTGTGTGCCGTACATACACACACAGTGAGAGTAGTGTGGTAGTTTGCTGTTTGAAACAGCAGAGGGCGACACAGACCAGCTGAATTCTCTTGAGGTTATGGTCTGGCGCTGTCATGGCAACACGTGGCTTGTGGGTGCAGTTAACCTGTGCGACCCCCAGATCCAGATGGTCATTAAATGCAGCTTCTGCATCTTCCAGCTGGAGTGTGAGATTTATTTGGCTCTAGGTTCATATTGTGGTTAAAGAAACATTTGGGATGCCAATTTGGCCATCTGGCTTTGTTTGATTTTCTCATGGTTTGCAGCAGAAGTGTTCATAAATGCACTTGTCAAACTGACCTCTGACCTCCGTAGGTCAACAGGATCTCGAAGCGTCCCATGCATTTAACCTGAGCTCTTAGGTCCGTCATGGGATCAGAGTATTGATCGGTTAGCAATGTAAAATAAGAGTCAAGGGCAAAAGCGCTGCGTAAAAAACTGCTGCGTATAATTTTTCAGGTTTCTTTGATGAATAGAAAGTTCATAAGAACAGTATTTATACATATATTTATATATATAAAACATGCATTAACTTTTTGCAGCTTGATGAGTCATACACACATTGTTTTGTCTGTTAATGATCCTTATTTGGAGTTTGACAGACATTGCCTGGACAGCAGAAGCTCTGAGATGCTTTAAAACACTTTTGTTTTTAACAAGAAAGAGGAAAGCAAGTCATGCTTGGAACCACATGAGAAATGATCATGGAAATCAACTTTAAATTGTTTGCTCAAAGGCTCAGCGCATAAGCTCATGCATCATCTGTTTTAAGGGTTTGTACTTAAAACCCTATCTAAATTTTTATCAATCAACATTTTATTATTATGTTTTATTGTGCACAAATCCTTTTATGGGACTCGATTTCTGAGAAGTAATTGGTTTGACTCATTTCCGTGATTAATTCAGCTGAATCTCCTGTGTGGATCTGGTTCTATATGCAGAGGTTTCTGGAGGAAATTGAATAAGGCAATCAAGATGTTTCAGAGTGAAGTGTTTCTGATCATTAGCAGACCGTTTGCTTGGGGGAAATAAGTGTCTAGCAGGAGAACAAGTCAATTTCAAATTGTCCTCTATAACCAACCTCAGAAAATGATGATAATATATTTACAGGGGAATGATTCTTCTGTGTGTCTTCTTCTGACATCTATAAATGCATGTCTGATATATTTTAGACAGCAGATAACAGCTACTTCACTTGTCAGGATCGTGAAGTGTTTCTGGCTGGTGACAGTGAGGAACGCAGGTCTCACGTATGTGGCTTTGACCGCTTGCATCTCCTCCCCACCAGCCGCAGCCGATGTCGAAAACACCTGTAATCAGGGGAGGTTCTAGGGTGAGTGGAGATCCGGGGCTTAGCCCAGAAAAAACCCATGTATGTGACTTTTTATTTTAATAAATCAGAAAGATTTACCTTGTTTAAAATATACAAAAACAATAAATACAAAAACAAATTTAAAACATTTTATTTAAAGTATTGAGGAAAATACATTTGCTTCTTGCAAACAAAAATGAAGAAATGCAAAACAAATGAAACAGCGCAAAAGCAAAGATTTTGCAATACATATTTTCCATGGTCATATCTATTAATTTATTTGCAACGCTGCTTTTATTTTGCGTGTCAGTCTACTTTGCGCTTCACTTTTCTGCACGTCACTCTTTGCGGCACTGTTTTGACGTGGGGGCGGAGTCAATGGACGGGGGCGTCTACCACATGCCTCCATGGAAGTGACGTCATCGGCCCGAGACGCAGCTCACTGATCCAGGTCCTGTCATAATGAGCAGAGAGAGACTTTCGAATGGATCGGTTTTTTTTATTCAGTAGCATTAAAACATTCATGTTTTCGTTTTTTTTACTTTATTAACAAATGTATGTGTATTAGCAGCGTTTGCTCAAGTTAAAGAAGTTGTTAACATGAACATCTGCTGTTTATTTCTCTCGATGTCGATGTGCACACTCTCATAGCATTTGGGATAGCTAATCATTTGAGTCAGTTCGGGAGTTCGTAGCAGGGGAGGAGATGCAAGCAGTCAAAGCCACATACGTGAGACCTGCGTTCCTCACTGTCACCAGCCAGAAACACTTCACGATCCTGACAAGTGAAGAAGCTGTTCGTAGCAGGATCGCGAATCATTTGAGTCAATTTGGGGATCGCGAATCATTTGAATAAGTTCGGGAGTTCGTAGCGGGATCGCGAATCATTTGAGTCTATTTGGGGATCGCGAATCATTTGAATAAGTTCGGGAGTTAGTAGTGGGATCGCGAATCATTTGAGTCTATTTGGGGATCGCGAATCATTTGAATAAGTTCGGGAGTTCATAGTGGGATCGGGAATCATTTGAGTCAGTTTGGGGATCGCAAATCATTTCAAGCAATTCGGGAGTTCGTAGCGGGATCGCGAATCATTTGAGTCAGTTTGAGGATCGCTATTCATTTTAATCAGTTCGGGAGTTCGTAGCGGATTCGCGAATCATTTGAGTCAGTTCGGGAGTTCAAAGCGGGTTCGGGAAACATTTGAGTCAATTTGGGGATGGCGAATCATTTGAATCATTTCGGGAGTTCGTAGGGGGATCGCGAATCATTTGAGTCAGTTTGGGGATCGCGAATCATTTGAATAAGTTCGGGAGTTCGTAGCGGGATCGCGAATCATTTGTGTCAATTTGGGGATCGCGAATCATAGCTGTATATGGATAGGAATTTTTAACTAATTTAGTAGCTAGTTATAATTACGTTTTCCACGCGTGTTTAGGTGTGAAATGTGAACTCGTATTTTTTTTGTTTTAATGATGTGCCTTTTAACAGTATCAAGTATATTCAAAAACTAAACAAATTGTGCCTAAAAAGTGCATGCATCTAGGCTAATGTAAAGTTACATGATGAAGTCATACTAGTGCGTGTGCGCATTTTGAGAGCATTCTTTCACTGCATTATTCGGTGTATTCAAATGCATTTATGAATGCATGTGAATGATCACAAAATTCAAGATATGAACCCTTTGTGCCAAAAGTGTTCTTGTCATTATATAACTTTTTTAGCAGGTTCTTTGGAGTTGAGTAAAGAACCCTATGGTTCTATATAGGATCCCAAGGATCCCTCTCTTCTAACAGTTTGTTGTCATATATATATATATATATAAATAAATTTAAAACATTTTATTTAAAGTCTATCCCTTGTATCCTGACACATATGCTGATGTTGTGTCTCTATCTCACTTTTTTTTTTCTCTGTCTCTGTTTTATTTTATTTTCCAATCAAGCCTGACTGGCTACACTCGTCCTGGTAGAACAGGGATAAGAAGCAAGCATTAAGCAGTTCACTGACATACTCTTACTCTACAAAGATATCTGGTCAAATGACTTTATCTCTGTGTTTATGTACACTTAAAGCCAAGTATAATTATAAACGCAGGGCTCTATACACTTATATTTTTGAAGGAGCACTTACACAGCACTTACAAATTGCATAAATAATCTTATGAGGCTCAAATATAACATTTGGAATACAGAAATATGAAATTATGAACAAAATTAGAATGGTACTTTGCCACTAGGTGGCGGCATGCCACTGCCTTAATGAGTGAGTCGGTCAATCATTTAATCAATGGATTCGTTAGAAACGGATGATTCATTCAGAACAAAAGTAACTCAAGCTAATTTATTCAGTAAACACCACTGTGTGTTGCTGCAGAGCACAACAACATGCTTTGTTTGGAAACATTTCCTTTGCGAAATATGTCTTTTTATTATTATCGTTTATTGAATTGTTGTCCTGACAGAAAGGTCTGCCACAGACCGTGCTTAGCAAACATTATAACCGCTCTGTGTGTATGTGTGTGTGTGTATGAGTGTGTGTCCTAAAGACTGTGCTGCGCAACCGTTAATTGTTAGATGTTCATAATGTAACGTTAAATCAGACACAATTTAAAACCGAAAAAGAAATATAATACTATGATTAAAAGTTACAGATACCTAAAGCTGTTTTATCTTGGCGTTCAAGTGTTTTGGCTGGCTGGGGGGGGGTTACTTCCTTTTTTGAAGAAGAAGAAGAAGAATTTTGAAATATCCACTTGTAAAATACTACACGCCAACAAACCGCCTGCCTCCAAAAGATCTCATTTCATTGGCTGGATCGTACAGACGCTTATGGAAGGCCAAGAGGGTCAAATTCACGTGAATTTTAACGCGTCAACAACACGTTAAATACGTGTATTTCACGCGTAAACAACACGTATTTAACGCGTTAAATACGTGTTGTTTACGTGTTAAAAATCAGCGCGTACTTAACGTGTATTTAACGTGTATTTCACGTGTTAAATACACGTGAAGTACGCGTTAAAAATCAGTTTGAACGGGTCAATGTCATTGGCTGCTGAGGACTTGGGTCAAACCACTTCTGTGAGCTTAGAGGGGTGTACCATTCACAGACAGGCAACCATCATTTAACATGCTATAGATCAGCTTATTCAGCCTTATTATTTTGTCTTTTTTTGTATAGACTATAGAAATAATATAATTTAATTGCAGTTTTATGAAATATTTATTTTTTAATAAATATTAATTGACATTTTTTGGTGATAGTATAATGTTTATAAAAGTCACAGTATTTTGTAATGAAACAGGACTTTTTGTTTAGCTCTTGACTCGCCAAAATATACTATTTAAATACTGTTGCTTTCTGAGTGCCATACACAAAAATAGCAACTCATAACTCCACGAATATAGCAAGGAGAGTCAAAAGTTATAGTCTGAATCTACTGTGACGATCCAAGGGGCTGTAGTATTTTATTTTGCCCAGCAGGTGTCATGGGGTAACACTTTTTGTGTCTTTAGGTTAAGTGCTGTGATGCAGGTGTGGAAAATTGATTGTGATTAACAATGCTGCCTATAAGATGCTGGCTTTCTTACCCTCTGGAGGGAAGGAGATTGGGGCTTGGTCTTTGCTGGTCTTGCTGTTTGGTGGTCAGGCGGACTTTCTCACGCTCTCCAGTCCAAGGCTTGATGCTGTGTTTTTGTATCTTTATATTTTTTTTATGTTTTACCTCAATGTGGTTATGGCTGTTTTCTGATTAAAACACATATTTGTGCAAATTTGATTATGTTGTATGGACTCTCTATTCATGTTGCTACTCCTTGATCCAAGGGGTTGTAACACTACGTTCTGTCAAATGTTTAATAGAGCTCTCCAACTGATTCATGGGTTTAGGTATTATTTACATATGAAAGATCATCATGGATTGTTTTGATTTTGGACTCATTTCAATCTGGAGAATCGGCTGTAAATAATGATATGCCATTTTTCACAATCAGAGCATGTTTCATGAAGTTATAAAGGTAAAACCATATGTGTGTATTTGGAGTTTTTTTCTTGTTTTGTTATAATTCGATGACTGATATCTTCAAATCTGAATGACAGATTATTGTAAAATTGGGCTCATTTTAATCGAGAGAATTTTAAATTTTCCAATATTATTAAAATAACTAAATTACTAGTAACTACTTCCTGCTCAACTCTGACTTTCAGTAACTAAAAAATATATATTTGCACATTCTCCTGCTGAGAAATAACTGACAAAATGTAAGAAAAAATATAGTGTTCAAGATCAACTATTTATATCCATCTTATTTGATATTCAATATCTCAGGACATACATAAGTTTAGTTAAAGTATCGGTTTCAAAAGTTTTGTGATAGTATAAGACTTAAGTTAGCATCGAGCATTAACATTTGTGTGGGGGAAATAGTTACAATTGAGGTAAGCAGTCAATTCAGGTTTAAGATATACAAACCATTGAAATCAATATCTGTCTTTAGAAAACAATCATCTCATCTCAGGAATCAACAGCTTTTATTATGCTTACATTTACAGCTATCGCCAAGCAGGTGGCATTTATTGAAACCTCTTTTTTTTGTTCAGCAATTCTGCACTTTTTGTTCAGCGATGCACTCATCAGACAATCAGTTATTAGGGACACAGGTGATGTTATAAGACATAAGCATTTAAGACTTTCAGGATTACAATGAAAACTTGTACTAGGGTCAGGACAGCTACAGGCTGCTACCACCGTCAAAACCAACGCATCAATATTACTAATCATATTTTTCAAACTGCTGAATTAAAATCAATAAACAATAGAAATCATTTGAAAGCTTAGAGTCTGAGCATTACAATGCATATAGCATGTTGATCAACTCCAAAATAGTGCTGAGAAAAAAAAAAAATAATCATCATTTTGCCATTTTTACTCTAATATTTATAAAAATATCACACAACTTGGATACACATATGTCATCTGAAAGGTCTCATGAAGTAGAATAAAACAACAGGGCTCTAGGCTAATTTTTTGCACTTGTTACACTAGTGCGCCTAACTTTTTTCTTACAAGTCCACTTTTTTTTTTTTTTTAAATCGCTGTCCATATAAACAATATTGACTTGTAGCCTAAAAGATTAACTAACAATCTGGTTAACATAATGTATTTGAAGTACATTTCTACAAGAAAGGTAACTTACTGAAAAAGTTTTGGTGCTTAAAGTGTTTCACTGAGGTGAAATTTAAACCGAAAACATCTCAAGATATATGAAATAAAAAGAAAATCTAAATTAAGGTTTTAAGGGCTTCAAACTGAACATATAATGGCTCAATGTCTTATGGACTATCCTCCACTGCAGTCACATGCCCCTCAGATGGACAACTCCTGTAGTTTGGCCTTCTTGATCTTTGGCCTTGGCTAATCCAGCTGGCCACACTCTCTCTAGCATCAAAATCTTCCAGACTTGGCCCTCTACACTGATTCTTATCAGATCTTCCACTGTGTCTGAAAAAAAAATGGGACAAATCAGACAAACCTGTCTGATTTGAACAGGTGAACAGTCCCTAAACAGCTTACACTTATTGGATCAGCTATTAAAATAGTTCAGTTTTATATGTAATAGAAAAGTGATTATATTTTGTTAATATAATATATTTTATTAAGTTAAGTTAGAAAAGCGTTTGGAGCATTTTATGTTTGTTAAATATAAGTTTTAGGTTTTTTTAAGTAACGACCAAGCTGCCAGCGGCAGACAGTGAGCCTATATGTTTGATGAATTTAGCCTTCTCAAATCATCACGACTTGCCTAAAATAAAATCTATAGATATAAAACAGTTGAAGCATATGACAGTGTTTGTTAGACCCAGATAAATGTAAGCTATCCAATCATTTGTGAGGAGATGCTTCAGAACAGGGAGACGGCAGCATGATCACTTGCAATTTTTTTCTTGGATATGCCATCATTTTTGCTCATAAAAGGTAAAAGTAATACATTATTCGTAACTGTATACACAATATCAACAAAACAGTTGCTCGTTCTGCCGTGTTGTCTTTAATAGGAGTAAAAAAATTAACCGAAACTCAGTGAAAACATATACATATATATATACATACATACATAAATATAGCTTTAAATAACTACTTAACAAAAAAAAAAACTCTTTCATTATAATTATAACCCATAAAGATGTACTTATCTCTAAAAGCGCTTCTAATGAAGAGATGACGAGTCGGGATTGCAATTGTCATGATCCCAGTTCGGTCTCCATCTGCTGGTTCCCTCTTTTCCTTTGCGCTCACTTATCTCTACTCTCATCATCTTCAGCTGTTCCTCGTTCTCCTCCGCTCACCTGCTCTCTATCTCCTATCATAGGCTCTCTATTTCTAGCTCTGTCTCTTTCCATTCCCTGTTAGATTATTACTAACCACTTTAGATGTTTCTGACGTTTTTGTGCTTTTTCTACAGACCATTAGTCTAGTCTAGTCTAGTCTAGTCAAGTCCTGTCCTGTCTAGTCTTGTCAGGTCGTTTGGAGAGTTTTGTATGGACTGTTTGTTGCTTGTCTTGTTCTCCCCCAGTTATCTGCCGTGAGGAGTAACGAGGGGTCCCCTGCCTCACCTGTAACCTGTCTCGCTGATCACAGGCTTCCCAGACCAGCCACTTTAGGCTCTATTGTTTTGACCAGGAATTATCCCTGTACTCTGTCTTTGTTTTTTGGCCGTTGCGGCTTTGCCTTATTTCTACTAAAAGAGCATTAACTTGCCATTAGCCTCCTGGGTTCTCTCTTTCTCCCTCTCTCTCTCTGTTCCGTGACAGCAACTTCATTCTTGTGATACAGATTCAGAAAACACTAGTTTATTAGTAAATTAAAATATCTTCTTCTTAAGCCTATTATTTGAACGCAGAACTGTTCAGCAGTTCTAAAATATAAAAGTAAGAAGAAGTCTAAACAGACTGGAGGCCCAGCCCACATCTGAACAATCGAAGCCCGGCTCGAGGGGTTCCCCTTAAATGGCTCGGTTTACCGGTGCGACTTCAGAGTTTTTTTTAGTCGCACCATTGAGAAATTGTTTGAGGCTTTGAATAAACTAGAGCGAGTTTTGTAAAAGAAGTCAACCCCAGACCCATATAATAATAATAATAATAGGCCTATTGATGTCACCATTTCACTTGTAACCTCATAAAACAAGATTTCAGTGTAAAATTATGCACCAGCATTTAGATTATATTCTCCTTTTTAAAAGAGCCCAAAACTATCTGTCATTTATATCTAAAGATTTTCCTCATAAATTTATAATGCACATAAAACTGCACAGAGAGCATGTAGTTTAGCCAAAAATCTGTGGTAGCTGTCATGTAGGCTTTCCACTGATAACTTCATGAAAAAGCATAGGCTATATCATAAAAAAGACAAGTCACTATTTGCAGATTAAACACAGTCGAAACTCACCATAAAACATAATTTAGATCTAAATATATATTTCATAAAGATATAACACATAGAAAAAAACTTAGGTAATATATCTTAGAAAAAAAAATCAGAGGTTTCAGTCCCGTGCCTCTTAACTTCACCAAACATGCATAGATCCTATGATCAGATCGAAAGATTTCGTTCATAGAGCTGTGACACATGAAAGCAGACTGGCGCACTGAGGCTGCAAAGAAAAACAGCTCGATACTTCACGTTTCGTTTTCATTCATAGCTTCAAGAATCATGCATAGATCATTATTTTCAGAAAATTATCCCAATTAAAATGAGCCCAGAGATACTGTAATCCATGGATGAGATCCAAATATATTGCTATAACACATAAAACCCAACAGGCACAGCGCAACAAATAACTTTAGTTTCCCTTTGCGCTTTTATTAATAACTCCATGAAACATTAGATCATGCAAAAAAAGTCATTTATTTAGAAAATTCTACAGATTAAAAGGAGCTCAAATTCATCATAATTTGTACACTTGATCTAAATATATTACTTACGATATTATCACACACATGAAATCATTCAACTGAGAAAATAACATAGGTTACGTTTCCATTCATAACTTCATGAAACATGCATAGCTCGTGGAAAATGTTACATTCTCTCAATTAAAATGAGCCCAATTATACAATAATCTGTCATTCAGATTTGAAGATATTCGTAATCGAATTATAACAAAACAAGAAAAAAAACTTCAAATACACACATGCTACAATATTCTCATGGTTTTACATTTATAACTTCATGAAACATGCTCTGATTGTGAAAAATGGCATATCATTATTTACAGCCGATTCTCCAGATTGAAATGAGTCCAAAATCAAAACAATCCATGATGATCTTTCATATGTAAATAATACCTAAACCCATGAATCAGTTGGAGAGCTTTATTAAACATTTGACAGAACGTAGTGTTACAACCCCTTGGATCAAGGAGTAGCAACATGAATAGAGAGTCCATACAACATAATCAAATTTGCACAAATATGTGTTTTAATCAGAAAACAGCCATAACCACATTGAGGTAAAACATAAAAAAAATATAAAGATACAAAAACACAGCATCAAGCCTTGGACTGGAGAGCGTGAGAAAGTCCGCCTGACCACCAAACAGCAAGACCAGCAAAGACCAAGCCCCAATCTCCTTCCCTCCAGAGGGTAAGAAAGCCAGCATCTTATAGGCAGCATTGTTAATCACAATCAATTTTCCACACCTGCATCACAGCACTTAACCTAAAGACACAAAAAGTGTTACCCCATGACACCTGCTGGGCAAAATAAAATACTACAGCCCCTTGGATCGTCACAGTAGATTCAGACTATAACTTTTGACTCTCCTTGCTATATTCGTGGAGTTATGAGTTGCTATTTTTGTGTATGGCACTCAGAAAGCAACAGTATTTAAATAGTATATTTTGGCGAGTCAAGAGCTAAACAAAAAGTCCTGTTTCATTACAAAATACTGTAACTTTTATAAACATTATACTATCACCAAAAAATGTTAATTAATATTTATTAAAAAATAAATATTTCATAAAACTGCAATTAAATTATATTATTTCTATAGTCTATACAAAAAAAGACAAAATAATAAGGCTGAATAAGCTGATCTATAGCATGTTAAATGATGGTTGCCTGTCTGTGAATGGTACACCCCTCTAAGCTCACAGAAGTGGTTTGACCCAAGTCCTCAGCAGCCAATGACATTGACCCGTTCAAACTGATTTTTAACGCGTACTTCACGTGTATTTAACACGTGAAATACACGTTAAATACACGTTAAATACACGTTAAGTACGCGCTGATTTTTAACACGTAAACAACACGTATTTAACGCGTTAAATACGTGTTGTTTACGCGTGAAATACACGTATTTAACGTGTTGTTGACGCGTTAAAATTCACGTGAATTTGACCCTCTTGGCCTTCCATAGTCGCTCATCGATGTTTGGCCAGTTTACATGTCAGTCATAAGCACTAGACTCAGTGGGCGGTTTTCGTCGGGTGGGAATTTCTTCCACTGTCTCCGACGAACGACAAGCGACAGACCGGTAGTCATTCATTTCCAATGGAAAGTAGTGCGGGAGCTGCGTGGAGTTCCGATCACATGCGTATGCGGAAATTTCGGATCCGATTTGAGCCTCGGATACGTTCAAATATTTGAAGTTCTGCAACTAGACAGTATGCGAACGCCCGACCGGATGTGATGTGTTCTAATCAAAACAATCGGTGCAAGGTCAGAATTACCAATATTTTGTTAACTTTAACATTATTCTTTAAACACAATTTCTGTAAAATGGTGGTTTAGAATAATTATGGCAGAAATAATTATTTATTAATTATTAAACCATTATTTACATTGATTAGCCACATAAAACCTACTGTTTTATTTTGGGGGTCATCTGATTTGTGACGATGCATTCATACATTGTTTATATTCATTAAAATTATGAATTTTACCATGGTGGATATGCCATGGTAACGGTGGCTGCACGACCAGTTTGAAAGTTCTGCGCGATTGCCGCTAGAGGGAGAAATGAGACAATCGTGTCCGAATGTCGTGTGCAGTGGAAAGTGGGCTTTACTGTCTATGATGACAACGCGTAACTTACTTGGGTAAATTTACAGACACTGTGGACGTGAGAGTCGAGAGATATTTATTTATTTATTTATTTAAATTCTAATATAAATTACTTTATTGGGCATGAAAACTCATTGATGGCATGGTGGTAATAAAAACATTCGGGGCTCCAGCCCCCTTAGCCCACCCCTAACGCCGCCCCTGCCTGTAATCATCGCGCTAATCAGGATCTGGCTAATTAGGTTCCTCGAACACACCTGTTGTTGATGATTAGTATGGCTGGATTGAGTTATCTGAGATAATTGCGCATTCATGGTTTGGTTTAAAATGGGTTATGTATCGATACTAGAAACCATGATCAGCAGTGCAGCGATTGGCTGGCGGCTGACATCATATAATTTAAAACGACACCCGACGAAAAACGTGACAAATTTCTGGACTTTTATAAGGAAACAGCCAAGCAAACAAAACTACATAAATGTTATAATAGATACATGAAATGTGCACTGTTTTTATTTTATTAGAATTTTTTACATAATTCCCAATTATTTAGATTCGCGATTTATAATGGTTGTGCAGTCTTTAAATTTGTATTTCAATGTAACAATTATCTATTCATTTTATATTTGGACAGATTTGTTATGTGACCGCATTAATGCAAGTCACTTGTAATAAAGTAGCGGTGGTAGCATATTTTGAGTATCAGTTCTGGTTAAAAAGATGCGATCTAAATAAGCTGCTCCCGAGCAGGTTTAAGCTAACGGACCTGTTGCTATGACAGGAGCTCCGGGATCAGCTTTGAAGAACCAAATGATCCAAGATCACGCCAAATCGTCAACACGTACGAAGAACGGGCCCCATGACCGTTCATTTGTTTATTTTAATTATAAGCACATCTCCTTTTGTGTTCTACAGAAGAAAAGACAATCATACAGGTTTGGACATTTTCATTTAAGATAAGAGACTGCTAAGCATCAAGCAACACTCTCAGAGACCTTGAGATACACAATCACACAAACAAACCCTACAAAACTCACACACACACACACACAAGACGCATCTCATTATTATAGTTGTCACATCTAAAGCACCTCACAGATGAAGGCTGTATTTCTGTGCCTTAAGCATCTGAACATGAGCTTTCTGACAAACATGACATAAAATGTGACGTAAAATTCCTATTTTTTTTTTAACTATTTTTTTTAGTATGATTCCATGATTCATGAAGGCAAATACTTCATGTTTGCATCCCCCCATTATTTATATTTTTAGGAGTTTCTTATATGAATTTTGAGTTGCATTCGAATTTCATTACTTCAAAATACAAACTAGATTTTTGGCATCTACAATCATCTACCTTCAGTCACCTTCAGATCACAGATGTATGTTTCTAATCCTGTGATAATGATATTTTGAATGTGTGTGTATGTATGTGTGTTAGGCTGCATAAATCCATTTCTCTCTGATCTAAACTATTGGAAATCAATAGCAGTGGAATCAGCCAATCAGAGGTCATTACCTCCAAGGATCCTTTCATTTGTTCCTCTCTCTCTCACACACACACACACACACACAGTCATCTGCTGATCACTCACTTTCCCCCCTATCATTGCAGGGGTCAGAGGTCAGCCGTGCCGGTCGTGTACTTGTAGGCTCGTGTGAGAGAGAGGTGAAGGAGAAGCTTATATTTAGATCCGTAGAGTCGACAGGGAGGAAAACAGGTAAGAACTGATCTATTTACTTGAGGGTCACGAGTGAAGAACAAAACATCAAAACACCAGGACATGCTACGGTAAAACCACAGTAAAAAAAAAAAAGGGGAAAAAATTTAATTACTGCACCTAAATGAATACATTTACTAGCTTTGAGCCCATTTTATTTATTTATTTACTTAAAGGGTTAGTTCACCCGAGATTGAAAGTTCATCCATCTTCTACTCACCCTCGAGATTCACCCTCAAGCCTTTCAATGGAGTTAGCAGGTGTTTGTTGTCAACAGTTCAGAAGGCATGAAATAAAGTGCTCACATCTGTAATAACACGACTCTTACACGGCTCCGGGGGGTGAATAAAGGCCCCCTGTAGTTTGGAAGATACATATCCAGATTTCAAACATAATAAACTTATATTTTAGTTAACATTTTGTTTGGGAAGGTTTCAAGAATAATCCTCTTCAGTCATCCAAAAACATACTCCAGCATATTCAGTCGTCAGACACGACTGGAACTTCAGATACATGGCATCAGGGATTCTAGCAAATACCAACAGATAAAAAAAAATCTCAACCTGACTGCCTCTGTTAGAAATCTTGTTAGGGGCCATGGCTGGACCTTCCAACAGGACAACAATCCAAAAACAAACATCATAATAAATACAAAAAATGTGTCACTGAGCAATGCCATTTTTATGACATTTATTTTTTTAAAGTCTCTTCTGCTCACCAAGGCTGCAATAATTTTTAATCACAAATACAGTAAAAAATGTAATACCATGAAATATGGTTACAGTTTAAAATACCTTTTTTCTTTTTGATGTGTAGTAAAATGTAATTTATTCCTGTGATGTGCAGCTGTATTTTTATCATCATTCCTCCAGTCTTCAGTCTCACTTGATCCTTCAGAATAATGTATAATATGCTGAATTGCTGCTCAAGAAACCTTTCTGATTTTTATCAATGTTGAAAACAGTTGTGCTGATTAATATTTTTTGTGGAAACCATGATTCATTTCTTTGATGGATTTGACGGATTCTTTGATGAATAGAAATAATTGTAACAAATGTCTTTATTGTCAATTTTGACCAATTTAATGTGTCCTTGTAAACATTTATATTATATGCTGTATACATAAATTGCAGAAATAGTAGTATATTATTCTGAAGTCAGTCAGAAGACAGTCACTAAATGAACAGTGTCACGGCCCTGTCCTGTGAACTGCAGAAAGAATTGATCCAAAGCACCAAGAAATCAAGCTTGCGTAGCCAGAAGCTTTTGCGTTCATTTTCTTGCGTAGAGTATATTTCAGGCCTCATGCAGACTCTGCAGAGAATAAGCAACAGGGGAAGCTGATGCATGACAGCAGGAACGTGATGGATGTTTCTGGAAGACCTCTGACGGAGCTGCTGGTGAAGTTACACAGAGACAGTCAGTCAGGAGATGTCATTTTCTGTTTTCGTGAAGAGAAACGCTCTTTATTGCATCCGCAGAGACTCCAGCAGCTTTTGTGTCAGTACCAAGGACTCGGATCTCCAGAGACGTTTAACGGCATAAAGCTGAACGGAGGATTTAAAAAGAGCGTGTGATGAGTCTGAGCTACAGATGGACATCAAGGACACACGTACAGGGTGAGAGAGACATAAATGACAGAAAAAATGTGTCCCGTGATTCTTTCCCTGGTTTCAAGAGTGTCTGGTGACATTAAGTTTATTGTTCTTTTCAGGACAAGGATAATGCAGCATTCAGCAAATGTGTCTTCAGACCATCATTCAGAGAGCCTAGAGGTTCCAGTATCACTTGTTTTATTTCTGGATATCCATATACATGACAATATAGTTTTGTTATTTGTTATTTTTGTACTGAGGTTTGTTACATTAATGCAAAAATTCACAGTGTGTATTTATAATGCGAATACATGCTTGCAATTTGTTGGGCAAGCAGAGGTGTAAAGTAACGAAGTACAAATACTTTGTTACCTTACTTAAGTAGAAATTTGGGGTATCTATACTTTACTTGAGTAATTATTTTTCAGACGACTTTTTACTTCTACTCCTCCTTACATTTTCACGCAAGTATCTGTATACAAAAGTCTTTTTAAACCCTAGTATCTATACTTGTACTTGAGTAATGAATGTCAATACTTTTGACACCAAGCATTTTCATTTACATGTTTAAACATGCACTGGCCTTATTTTTTTTTGGTCAGGAACAAAATGCGTGTGTTCAGGATTCCTCCGGTGAGTAATTAAGCAGCATTCAGCTCTCTTTAATGTGAAAACAAGGAAAACAACATTCAGTCTGCTGAGTAAACTATTATGAGCTACAATCCCACAATACCCTGCTAACTCCTCTCTTTCCACGTCGACCTCTGTTAATGCATACAGTCCCACTGCAGTGTTTTTGTGTTGTGTTCCTTTATTTGCAGAAGAAAGCGTCTTTCAAAGGCTTTCAGTGAAGTCACAATGTCAGGATGAAGCGCACATGTTCAGCCCAGAGAGAAAGTGTTTTCTGTTTGCTTTTTCCCTTCGGGATCTACAGTGAAGAACAACGAGCACTCAGATGAGTTTTCCCGGCGGCACATCCTCGCAGTCATTTCTCCCTGCTTTGCCTTTGCTGCTGACCTTGAGTCTTGCTGCGCTTTAAAAAGCCTCTTTATCTGACTGAAAAACACTGCTTTTAGAGATGGTCTCCATGAGGGTGAATTGAAGATCGAAGCTCTTTATTTACACTTTTGTCAGTTGCATCAATAAAACAGATTGTTATAGTTCACCCAAAAAAGAAAATTTGCTGAAAATGTCCTCACCCTCGGGCCGTCCAGGATGTAGATGAGTTTGTTTCTTCATCAGATTTGGAGAAATGTAGCATCACATCACTTGCTCACCACGAGATCCTCTGCAGTGAATGGGTGCCGTCAGAATAAGAATGTAGATTACTGTGTTTTTATCAGCTGTTTGGACTCATTCTGACGGCACCCATTCATTGCAGAGGATCCACTAAGCAAGTGATGCAATGCTACGTTTCTCCAAATCTGTTTAAAAACAAACTCATCTTGAATGGCCTGAGGGTGAATGAATTTTGATCAAATTTTCATTTTTGGGTGAACTATTCCTTTAAATAAACAACCATTTTTTTTGTGTGTGTATAACAAAGTCATGAAAGTGTTCAGAGATGTAGGCCCCTTTATTCGTCCCCTCCCATTTTGTGTGTTTTCCTCTTGACTAAAGGTGAAAATCCACTCAAAGTGTTTCTTCTGCTGCTGTCGGAGGACTTCTTTGTCTCTCAAGGTTATCAAACACTCACACAGAATAAGAGGTGCTCAAAAGCTGACCAAACATCTCTGGGTCAGAAAGGAACAAACGAGAAGCACTTTCACAGAAAGTTGAAAGACATGTCGGGGTTTGCAGAATAAACAGATGTGGAGGATTTTGCTGTTCTTAGCGTTTGTAAACTGCATTTTTCCATCTCAAAATATATATCTAAATCATGACCTATGCTCTCAATGTCTAAGGAAAAGATTGCGATCAAGTAGCACACCTAGGTTCCTAACAGATGACGAAGAATTGACAAAGCAACCATCAAGTCTTAGACAGTGTTCTAGGTTATTACATGCAGATTTTTTAGGTTCTATAATTAACACCTCTGTTTTTTTCAGAATTTAGAAGTAAAAAATTATTCCTCTTCTAGGTTTTTATATCAACTATGCATTCCTTTAGTTTTCCAAACTGGTATGAGTCTCTGGGCCACAAAGAAATACAGAGCTGAGTGTCATCAGCATAACAGTGAAAGCTAACACTGTGCTTCCTAATGATATCTCTCAAGGGTAACATGTAAAGCGTGAAAAGTAACGGCAATAGCATTGAGCCCTGAGGTACTCCATACTGCACTTGTGATCGATGTGATACCTCTTCATTCGTGACAATGAACTGATGGCGATCAGATAATTATGATTTGAACCATGCTAATGCACTTCCATTTACACCAGCAAAGTATACTTGTCTATTCAAGAGAATGTAGTGGTCAATAGTGTCGAACGCAGGGCTAAGATCCAATAGCACTAATAGAAAGATACAACCACGATCAAATGATAAGAGCAGGTAATTGTAACTCTAAGGGGAGCAGTCTCAGTAATATGATATATCTAAATGTCTAAATCCTGACTGGCAATCCTCACATATAACATTTTTATCTAAGAAGGTATATAATTGTGAGGATACTACCTTTTCTAGTATCTTGGATAGAAAAGGAAGTTTCGGGATCGGTCTGTAATTAACTAGTTCTTTGTGTTCTAGTTGTGATGTTTTTATGAGATGCTTAATAACAGCCACTTTGAAGGTTTTGGGGACATATTCTTAAATCAATAAATTAATAACAGAAGAGGATCTATGACTTCTGGAAGCACTTCTTTTAGGAGCTTAGATGGAATAGGGTCTAACATACATGTTGGTCCCTAATGATGGGTTTATTTGATTAATTATGTTATTAATTAATCAATGCACTTTAAGGAATAGTGTCAAATAAAGTTTTTCTCACTGCGTATGAATTCAGTGAATTGGAAACACAGAACATAAGCTGTCTGGCAACTACCACAATCAAACATCAAACTTTTACAAAACCAAAGGAGGGGATGTGTCTTTTCAAGCTCCAGCACATCACACTTGAGAAACAGCCAGCTGACAGATTGACTGACTTTGAGCAGAGGTCACTTATTAAAAGTTTGTCTGAGGGATTTCAGCAAAGCTCGCTTTTTCCTCCACGTCCTGCGAGAAACCCCAGAGGCTGGAGCAGTGTCGCGGTAAGGATACGCCCCAGTGCTTTATATTAATGGTGACTTTGGAGCTCCTAACGCCCATTCTCAGGGTTACAGCCCCCTGGGTGCCCACTGAGAGGAATACGGAAAGTGATATGGGAGCAAGACAGAGATGGTAAAAAATCCATTTCCCCCTGCCATGTGTCCTTTCTGGTCACTAGGGTCCCTCTCGCTCTCTCTCACTCAAGGTGAACTGAGCACGGGGTCTGTCAGCACTGACCCCGTCACTAATGATTTCAAATGATGATCTCACGCTGGAAACAATAACGACATCACCTCTGTCTCTCTCTCTCGATCAGAGAGGGCACCTTTATTCATCGGCAGTTTGCCATGACGCCCACTGGGAGGAAAAACAAGCGTGCTGCCTGTGACCAAGGGCTCCAGCAACATCCCCGCTGGTGCACAGGGCACCCCTTCGTTACCGAGCTTTCCTTATGACTTCGATGACATTAGCAGGAGGAACGTCCTGCCGACTATATCCTCCGCCGCTGGTCACTCAGAGATGGGTTTGCTTTGAAAAATGGCTTCATGTGGCTTTTAAAAGAAAAGCTTCACTCCAGTGAGACTGTTGAACTTGTTGTGGAAATATGAAAATTTTAGCATGACATGATGCCCTGTTTGTTGTGGTGTCTGAAGAAATTTCACTTTTCATTTTTCTGCATTGCACTGTTACTCCTTCTGTGTTTCTGCTTGAATCTACTGTGCCATGTCCATGGTGCGAATTAAACGTAATGATAAAAACTGTGTAAAGCAAAACAAAGGTAAGAGCAGTGCATGAACAAATGACTCTTATGAACAGATTTTTGTGGGTGAATCAAATATACACTGAAAGTCACATAGTCTGATTAACAAATGACTCTTATGAACCAATACTAATGAGTGAATCAAGCACACACTGCACAAGAAGTCTGATTTATGAATGACTCTCTTGATCTGCCTCAGTATGACGACTACTTCATCCACATGTAGTTTATATTATAAATAACTCTGTGTTTTCAGTTCCAATAAAAGACAAAACTAAACCTCTCGGTAAGTTACCATAGTAACTTTTTTTTTAAAAAGCATAGGGAATGTTTAACTGCCGCATTCATGCTGCAAAAAATGCTTTAATTGCTGAGATTTTTGCCATATTTCAAGTTCTTGAATCAAGGTGTATTTTCTATATAAGAAAAATTATATACAACAGTCTTGTTTCCTGAGGGAAACTAGTAAAATTATCTGCCAGTGGGGTAAGAAAAATAATCTTAATGCAAATGGAAACAAGATTTTTTTTTCTCTCACAAGTACCACTTTCATTTTTCACCATGCAGGCACTGTAAATGTGACAAAAATGCACGTCTTCTTACACAATGGACCTGTAAATGAGGACGCTGTATTAATCCGTGGGTAATTATATTTACATCTGGAGAGGTTTTAATTTATTTAGTTATTTTTGCCATATTCACATGCTTAATTATTTGAGCGGTATAATCTTGATAACATGATAACATGCTGAAACCTCTGGAAGTAACCTAGTAATTGGAATTTCCTTTAAGATTTCCAGTGTGGTTGCATTGATGGCACACATATTCCTTTTTTCACACCTTCTGAAAATGAAGCTGATAACACTCTTAGAAAAAAGGGTTCTATATAGAACCATAGGGTTCTTTACTCAACTCCAAAGAACCTTTTATGCTAAAAAGGTTCTATAATGACAAAAAAGAACTCTTTTGGCACAAACGTTCTTTGGGATATTATTATTCATATATTGCATTATTCTGCAACATTTTGTATTTGTAATTAAATTATTGTTTGTAGTAACTTTTAATCATGCTGATTTTTGGAGAAAAACTGAAATGACACTCTTCGTGTGAGATTTACATAAAATGATATAAATATATACATTTTCTAACCCCCATAACTTGAATTTTGTGATCATACACATGCATTCATAAATGCATTTGAATACACCGAATAATGCAGTGAAAGAACGCACTCAAAATGCGCACACGCACTAGTATGACTTCATCATGTAACTTTACATTATCCTAGATGCATGCACTTTTTAGGCACAATTTGTTTAGTTCTTGAATATACTTGATACTGTTAAAAGGCACATCGTTAAAACAAAAAATACCAGTTCAAATATCACACCTAAACCCGCGTGGAAAACGTAATTAGAAATAGCTACTAAATTGACTAAAATTATTCGCGAACTCCCGAAATGACTCAAATGATTCGCGAACCCGCTTTGAACTCCCGAGCTAACTCAAATGATTCGCGAACCCGCTACGAACTCCCAAACTGACTCAAATGAATCACGCTCCGAACTCCCGGACTGACTCAAATGAATCACGCTCCGAACTCCCAGACTGACTCAAATGATTCGCGATCCCCAAACGGACTCAAATGATTCGCGAACCCGCTACGAACTCCCGAAATGACTCAAATGATTCACGCTCCGAAATCCCAAACTGACTCAATTGATTCGCGAACCCGCTTTGAACACCCGAACGGACTCAAATGATTCGCGAACCCGCTACGAACTCCCAAACTGACTCAAATGAATCACGCTCCGAACTCCCGGACTGACTCAAATGATTCGCGATCCCCAAACGGACTCAAATGGTTCACGATCCCGCTCCGAACTCCCGAACTGACTCAAATGATTCGCGAATCCACTTTGAACTCCACAACGGACTCAAATGATTCGCAAACCCGCTACAAACTCCTGAACTGACTAAAATGATTCACAATCCGAAGTTCCCATCCAAATCAAATGACACCACCCCAGCGCTACTATTGGCTTAGTTCTCTAATTTCATAACATTTACTGAAATTAAGGTACGAAAAGTATGTTGTAAACAAATAAAATATCAATATTTCCATTCCAAACTGCTTTCCACGTCGAAACATCCACGGACATAACCAGGTGAGCAGATCACTCTCTCACTATTCGATTGCTCTAGTCTTTATCCACTCATCATCATCATCCACCAATCAGAACACAGGAGAACTCTTTGACCACAGCTGCTGTGCTTCTAAAGCTCTTGCAGCAGCTCAACACTGGATTTCTCTCAGGTGGTCGGATCACATCAGATTGCGGTTAATCTTGCAGATCATGACTTATATCTACACTTCCTCTCCCTGCAGGTAATATAAAGATTCCTTCTTTTGAACTCCCACCTTTTCTGTGGGTTTTATTGTTCTGGGTCTGAATTTGGGCTCCTGGAGTCTCATAAAAAAAAACATTTTCAATCTCCAAGGGTGAACGTTATGACAACACCAGTGTTGTGCTAGTTACTAAGAAATAGTAACTAGTTACAGTTACTAGTTACTTAATTCAAAAAGTAGCTCAATTACTTTGTTGTCAATTACTTAGCCTTGAACTAATTTTTCATAGTATGCAAATTGGGACGCATCATCTGCTTGTGTAAATTCTCGTAGTGCTCACTTGACTAATACTGCTGATTTAATGAGAGATGTGGAGCAGGTGTTGTAGTTGTTGTTATGGAAACAGAGATGATGTCTAAAATTCATACAGTCAATGTGAAAAACTTCAAATGAGTTTTACAAGTAATTATTATTTTTTTGTTTATAAATAAGTGCATTTTTCTTCATTCTTTATGACTTTGTCTTTAATGAGTGTTGACTTGATGCCCAATGTGCTACAGTTATGCATGCATGTGGTTTGAGAGAAAAAAAAACACCTTTTGTGTTTTACAATTTTGTCTGGCATCATCTCGTATTCATAAAGTGTAAAAACACATGACCTTTGGATGCATGTGACTAGTGATCGACCGATATTGATTTTTTATAACCGATACCGATACCGATTATTTGCATGTTTATGTACCCGATAACCGATATGCAGAACCGATATTTATTTACTGTTATACTTCTGTTTCTGACAATTATTACAACACAAATGAGCTGAAAAAAAAACATTTTATTTATAACAATCACTCCTTCCTTGCATACAAAAAAAACTTTATATTTATACACAAATAAATAGAGGGGTCTGAGTCCAAAAAATTTAAGTGCACTGTGCAAGTGCAAGTGTCTTTGTTTTAAAATAAAAGCTTTGATGAGGTAAAAAAAATAAAAACGGGTAAAAAAATAAAGCACAAAAATGATTCTAACATATTGGTGGGGGCGGGAGGGCTATTTAGGAGTGCATAGCTATTTAGTAGTGTAACTTAATACTCCCAGTTAAGCAGAACTAGGTTTTAGTGTAGAAAACAGAGTCTTTCAGCATTCTGCCCTGTAAGCCTGCTTCCTTCAAAAATGTCATGCAGTGGCCGTGCATGAGGCTTCCTGATCATCAACCCAGTCAGGTGCTGAGCAATATGAACGAACTTTTATCCCGAGACTATATAAAATTAAACAGCACTTGTCAGTTGGCATTTTATGATCTAGATTCAATCTAACGTTAGATCATGAAATGCCAACTGACAAAGTGCTGTTTGACTATAATTTTATCAACCGCGATCGCGCATGGAGATAATAAATAATTAATTTCCACAAAGCGGTATATGTATATGTGTATTAGCGAAATAATTGTTATGTAGTAAATGATAATATAATCTAGTGTGTTTAAACAAGATAATCTTGTCAAAAGTTTCATTCAGTGGCATTGCTTGAGGCTTCCTGATCATCAACCCAGGTGCTGAGCAATATGAACGAACTTTTTTTCCCGAGACTATATAAAGTTAAACAGCACTTGTCAGTTGGCATTTTATGATCTAAATTTAATCTAATGTTTAATCATGAAATGCCAACTGACAAAGTGCTGTTTGATTATAACTTAATCAACCGCGATCGCGCATGGAGATAATAAATAATTAATTTCCACAAAGCGGTAGGCTATATTTATATGTGTATTAGCGAAATATTTGTTATGTAGTAAATTAAAATATAATCTAGGGTGTTTAAACAAGATAATCTTGTCAAAAGTTTCATTCAGTGGCCATGCTTAAGCCTCCAGATCATCCGTCAGTTGCTAAGCAATATGAACAAACTTTCTCTTCTAGACTAATGGTGAGCAAATACAACAGATAGAGAATTAAATTCAACGCTTTTCAGAATCAGAATCAGAATGAGCTTTATTGCCAGGTATGTTTACACATAGCGTACGAGGAATTTGTTTTCGTGACAGAAGCTCCGCAGTACAACAGAATAACAGCGACAGAACATAAAACACATAATAAAAGAATAAAAAAAAACATTTTTTTTATTTTCAACATGCACTCATTCATGTCTGTTTTATTTAATTCATTTAAAGATACGTCTTTATTGGAGCAGGACATGACGAACACTACGTATAACTCGATGAGTTCGTCTCAATTGTTTAGAAACAAGCTGCATAAATTAACTATATCAGGAATTTATGTCTCAGATCTCATTTGTGCATGTCTGTTATGTTAAATAAAGTTGATTAATTAAAGCAATGGCGGAAATCTCAAAACGGCCACAAGATGGCGCCGTAAATCGGCGAATCCGATATTACAAAACCGATACCCGATTATGGAAAAATGCTTAAATATCGGGAAAAATATCGGTAAATGTGACTTTCCATTTGACCTTTCAGCTCATTATTGTAATAGTTGCAACAGACACTCAAGTAAATTTGAATTTTCACAAATTCTGTATTATTTTTTCCAAGTTCTGTATTCATGATGTGAAAACACCACAATAATCATGTGCTTGACTTTGTGTGGTTGATGAAACTGACATGCAGAACATACAGACTTCATATTTGAATACCTGTCATTTGTTGTTAAATATTAACAGACACCAAAATTTGTGAGATACCATCACATCCCTCTTTATACATTTAATAAAATTTTTTAAGACTTTCTAATTCTGTTCCACGTTTTCATCATTGTGGAAATCAAAGAGCTCTATTGGGATAGTTGTTGTAATTTCACATTTATTGTAATCTCTCTAGTCTAATATTGCTCTTATATGTATGGAAGGCAATTTCTTCCATGTAAGAAAACAATAATGTTTTGGTCAGTCATAATTATGAGAAGCACATTTTAAATTATGGCATACTAATTTGAAATGATGACATAAAAAGTCCAAATTATGAGATGAAAATGTGAAATGACGTTAAAAGTTAATCATTCAAATAAGACAAAAATAGGTGATAATTATATGTCAAAAACGAGTCATAATTATGGAATAAATAAAATCTGAATTTTGAATGATCATTTTAGCCTTTTATTTCATAATATGTACATTTTTTTAAAATGTTTTGTTTTTTGTTTTTTGCATTGACACACTATTTTCCTATTTTGATACTGTAAAGCTGCTTTGACACAATCTGTATTGATAAAAGCACTATATAAATAAAGGTGACTTGAATTTGCTTGACTTGACATAGTATGTCATAATTATAACTTTTAAAGTAAGTTGTAATTTTTACTTTTCATCTCATAATTATGACTTTTAAAGAAAAGTCTATATATTTATTATATAGTCATTTTAGACTTTTTATCTCAGAATTTAGATTTTTTAAGTAACAAATGACATGTAAAGTTATAATTATGACTTACCAAAGCACAATTTGTGACATATTAATAAAACTTGATGGGGTAATTGTTGATTCAATTCAATTCAATTCAAGTTTATTTGTATAGCGCTTTTTACAAAATAAATCGTTACAAAGCAACTTTACAGAAAATTATGTTTCTACAATATTTAGTAGTAGCTAGTAGTTTGTGCACATTTGACAGGATTTTAGAAAAAATAATAATAATAATAATACAAGACGTAGTCAGCTAGACGATGAACTATCAATATTATTAAGTTATTATATGATTCAGTCACACATTTAGCAATAATTGTTAGTTCTGTTTGTTGATTCAAGGTTAGCATCATCTGGGGTCCTCTGAGGGTCAGCATCATCTCTTCTCAGGTGTTCTGGATCTGGACTGGAGCTTGTTTAAATCCTAGTTACCACGGGATGTAAATCCCATGGCGAAACATAGAAACAAAATACAGACATCATTAGCATAGCTGCTGATCCAACAAAGTAAAATTAGTTTAACCCAAGCTAATGAATAAAAATGCAACTTTGAACAGATGCAACTACACTCACAATTAAAAAGAAACATTATTCGAATGCTTGGCGAAAGAGATGTGTTTTTAATCTAGATTTAAACAGAGAGAGTGTGTCTGAACCCCGAACATTATCAGGAAGGCTATTCCAGAGTTTGGAAGCCAAATGTGAGAAAGCTCTACCTCCTTTAGTGGACTTTGCTATCCTAGGAACGACCAAAAGTCCAGCGTTTTGTGACCTTAGGGTGCGTGATGGATTGTAACGTGGTAGAAGGCTAGTTAGGTACGCTGGAGCTAAACCATTTAGGGCCTTATAGGTAAGTAATGATAATTTGTAACTGATACGGAACTTAATAGGTAGCCAGTGCAGAGACTGTAAAATTGGGGTAATATGATCATATTTTCTTGACCTCATAAGGACTCTAGCTGCTGCATTTTGGACTACCTGTAGCTTGTTTATTGACGAAGCAGGACAACCACCTAGAAGTGCATTACAATAGTCCAGTCTAGAGGTCATGAATGCATGAACTAGCTTTTCTGCATCAGAAACAGATAACATGTTTCGTAGCTTGGCAATGTTTCTAAGATGGAAGAATGCAGTTTTTGTAACATTGGAAATATGATTTTCAAAAGACAAATTGCTGTCTAATATAACACCCAGATTTCTGACTGTAGAGGAAGTAACAGTACATCCGTCTAGTTGCAGATTGTAATCTACAAGATTCTGTGTAGTGTTTTTTGGTCCAATAATTAATATCTCTATCTTATCCGAATTTAATTGGAGAAAATTGTGTGTCATCCAATCTTTTACATTTTTAACACACTCTGTTAGCTTAGATAATTGGGAAGTTTCATCTGGTCTCGTTGAGATATATAGCTGAGTATCATCAGCATAACAGTGGAAGCTAATTCCGTATTTTCTAATAATATTACCAAGGGGCAACATATATATTGAAAATAGAAGGGGACCTAGGACGGATCCTTGTGGCACTCCATATTTTACTGATGATAAATGAGATGACTCCCCATTTAAGTAAACAAAATGGTAGCGATCGGACAGGTAGGATCTAAACCATCTTAGAGCCTGCCCTTGAATACCTGTATAGTTTTGTAATCGATCTATGAGTATGTCATGATCTATGGTGTCGAACGCAGCACTAAGATCAAGTAAGACTAGAAATGAGATGCAGCCTTGGTCTGACGCAAGGAGCAGGTCATTTGTAATTTTAACAAGTGCAGTTTCTGTGCTATGGAGGGGCCTAAAACCTGACTGAAATTCTTCATACATATCATTTTTATGCAGGAAGGTGCTCAATTGAGCAGACACAACTTTCTCTAAAATTTTAGACATAAATGGAAGATTTGAAATAGGCCTATAATTTGCCAGTACACTAGGATCTAGTTTTGGTTTCTTAATAAGAGGCT
The DNA here is from genome assembly GCF_003368295.1 of Carassius auratus. Classification (NCBI taxonomy): domain Eukaryota; kingdom Metazoa; phylum Chordata; class Actinopteri; order Cypriniformes; family Cyprinidae; genus Carassius; species Carassius auratus. Next base: position 16,779,830 of record NC_039245.1, on the reverse strand, counting down.
TGATAACCGCTTGATGAATCTAGCTGGATGGTGAAGTCATGCTGTAGATTCGGAGTTTCATGAAAGTTGAGAAGCTCAGTCTTTGGCAGGTTGTGCTGTAGTCGATGTTCTTTCATCCATGCGAAGATGTTCACCAGGCATCCTGAGATCCGTGCAGCTACTGTTGGGCCCTCTAGTTGAAATGACAGATGGACGTTGAAGTCGCCAAAGACTACAAGTGGACATGAATCCAGCCCATCCAGCTCCTCTATAAAGGTGCCCAGTTGTCCAGAAAGGCAATAAATCATTACAACATGGAGTTTTATAATTTAGGAATTGTTATCGTAATAGCATGATATTCAAATGAGTTATTACATCTCAGGAAAGAGTGGGTTGAGTTCTTCCAGTTATTAGAAATAAGAAGACCGTTAGCCCCACCTCTACCAGGCTGACAGGGGTATGAAAGAAAGAGAAGCAAGGGTTGCTGAATCTTCTGGACGAATCCAGGTCTCAGTTAAGCCCAAGATACTAATGTGTGATTGCAGAAATAAAGTCTGCCGTGTTGACAGCTGACTGACTATTCCAGAGACCCACAGAAAAAAGAGTGGTGCAGTAGAAAAAGTTCAGATAGGATTATGGTTAGCAATATTGCATTGACATCTGTGTTGAGAAATTAGAGCACTGCTGTGTATTGTATTGGATGTACTGCAAACAGGACACATATGGAAAAGAGGGGGCAAAAATGAGAGTGTAAAAGGGAAAATAAAAGATTCTTAAGTGCTTTGTTGGTGTCCTTGCTTGGGGGAGTCGCACGGGTAGAGTCGCAGGTCTTCACCCAAGTCGGTCTTCACACGAGGAGGCTGAAAATGTGGACTGGACGCTTCCTTGACAGTGCACAGATAACAAATGAAATACACAGCTTATCCACCCTGGAGTGAAAACAGCTGTGCACGCTTTCACAGTTAGCACACCAAAACCCTATAGCAGGCAAATGGTTCAAATAGAAACTACTGCGGGACAGTTTTCCACTTAAGTGCAGTAAACCAGCAATACAAATACCAAACACTTCTTCTTAGTTGATGGCTATTATGCTAATTACAAATACATGCAATCAAAATACAAATTATAACGAAAGAGGAAAAAATTAAATTGATAGTAAATGAAATAATCCTCCCTAGCACCAAATAAAAATCTAAACAACAGAAAATGAAAAGTATTAAGAAAACACTTATGTGCTGCCATCTTCTCGTCTGAACATCACTTCTCTTAAAGTCAATTTTGACTTTTTATCTCATAATTTATACTCTTTAATCTCAAAATTGTTACTGTCACTTCAACTTTTAAAGTAATCTCATAATTTTAATATTTATGACTTAATGTATCAAAATTTCAATTTATAAAGCCAGTTTCAAATTAACATTGACTTTTTGTCATGATTTTTTACTTTATCTCATTAGTTTGAGTTAGTATGTCATAATTTCAACTTTTAAAGTTGATTTTGACTTATCTCAAAATTGACTTTTTGTGCTGTAATCTTGACTTTATTTCATAATGATGACTTATTACGTATGTTTTTTAGTTTGGTTTTAATTTCAACTTTTATAGTCAACTTTAGTCAAATTTTTTTTATGACTTACCAAAGCAGTTTTGTTCTTACATGGCAGAAATATGCTTCAGCACGTATGAGCTCTCAAAGCTAACCGAGAGAAATCGGCGGTTGGTTTGGGCTGAAATTATTCCTCTGGTGTGACTGGTCACGGGGAACATATCTTGCTCTGTTTGGAAACTTCAGCGTTCAGGTATTGTTTTAGCAGCGTTCAGACAGGTGCTGTTGAATATTCATCGGCTGTAAGGTTCTCCTGCCCGCAATCAAGCTCAATATGCTCTAGTCCCACGTCTGTCAATCACAGACGCCCCAAATGAG